>NW_027204783.1:0-20548 GCF_024711535.1 Dipodomys merriami
TATTGGCTAAAAATGGATAGAACTAATGAAAAGTCCTTGAGAGGTACTGGTGTGTGATGCTCTAGCAGAGTAAGTACTCTTTCTTTAATTCATTTAATTTTGGGATGGCTTTTTTTTATTGTGAGAATACTGTACAGAGGAATTACAATTACATGGGCAAGATAACAAGTACATTTCTTATCAAGCATTGTTGCCTCCTCCTTGTTTCCCCTTCCCATCCCTTTCCATACTGGGATGGCTTTTTATGCAGCAATAATTAGAACACTAGTCAGCACTCAACTTGAATTACCTATAAAGACCTAATCTCCAATTCCTCCAATTTAATTATCAGTTATTATTTTTTACTTTAATAGAAAATGTTGATTTTTAAATATGTTTCAAATGTTGCAGAATATAACCAAAATGTTGGCTTCCTAACTTGTATTTAGAACTATAAGAATAACAAGAAGCAATAACATTTATTTGAGCATGATTTACATATATACCACTTTTACCTGTCTTACAGGGTAAACATGTCATAATCAAGTAGCTCACTTGTGATTCCTAATGGGAAATGTCGACTGCAGGCCTAGAGTTACTTCAAATTATATTGGTCATTTCACTCTGTTGATGTAACAAAGCCTAAACAAGAACCAAAAACATGATTTGTTAATTCCAGGCTAGAATAAGACTGCTTAGGTCAGTTGATATCAACACCAGCTACCCTGGGGCTGTCTAATAACATACTAATTCCCATGCTCACAATCAGCTCAAGGTATCCAGAGGGAGTGGTGCAGCATTATATAAAATATATTTTTTTAATTTTTTTTGTCAGTTGTGGGGCTTGAACTCTGGTCCTGGGAGCTGTCCCTCAGCTCTTCATCTCATGGCAAGTGCTCTATGATTTGAGCCACAGTACCACTTCCGGTTTTCTGAGTGGTTTATTGGAGATAAGAGTCTCATGGATTTTCTGCCTGGGCTGGCTTTGAACCGAGATCCTCAGATCTTAGCCTTCTGAGTAGCTAGGATTACAGGTGTGAGCATCAGTGCCAGACTTCAGCATAATATTTTTTTAACCTTATTTTTACTGAAAATGATAATAAAGTTTATTAGGAAAGGAATACATTTCTAATCCAATGAAATTGTCCACCTCTAAGGTGAGAATGTCAATATATTTTACCTCTGCGCAGCTTTTTTATATTTAGATTTAATTAACTTTTTAAATTTTTAAGTAGCTATATGAAAGGATATTAATTTATCTTTAAGCAGTTACGCAAAGTGGGTATCAATTCAACAGGTCAGTTTATGAATACAATGCATTAACATTAGCCCTTCTACTATTCTCCCCTCCATCTGTCTCAACTCCACTTATCATCTATAAATGTGGTTGATTTTGTTTTTGCTCTTTTAAAGAAAAATCTTTCCCAGATGATCAGAATGAGGAACAAAGGCCGAGAAAATTAATTTAAGTGATGAAAGTGTAGCACTGATAATCAGTTTATGACAACCTGAGTCCGAAATATATTTGTTTGGGTACAGCACCCTCTCCTTTTTCCTTCAACAATTTAAGAAAATTAACAGCATTTTTGTTATATTTTTCATCTGACATTCTAATTCCTCTATGCTTTTATAACCAATAAACATCTTTTTTATTCTTTTATTAATTTAAGAATTGCTGATCCACTTTATCAGGTAAAGTCATTGATGCGCATGTAGAAAGATTTCATATAGGTCTGACTTGAGAATTAGTGTGTTGATTTTAATAAAATATCATTATTTACCAGGAAGTAGTATAGAAATTCCATTTATCCCATCCCATATCATGTCATCTTGGAATATCAATTATTTTGAATTGCAGCACTTGAAAATCAACAAGGGCCAAAAGGCCAGCCTCACTCTCTCCTTCCGTCCTTTTCTAAAAGCAAGAGATAAGATTCCCAAATGAAATATGGTCCTGGGGCTTGAACTCAGGGTCTGTATGCTATCCTTGAATGGTTTTGCTGAAGCTCCATTTCCAGCTTTTTGGAGTTTAATTGGAGATAATGATCTCATGGAGTTTCCTAAGGGTCTGACTTCCTACCCTGATCTTCAGATTTCAGTTTTCTGAGTAGCTAGGAGGGCAAACATGAGCCACTGGTGCTACTTTAGGAAGCCATTCTTATCAGTAGAGATAGGGAATCACACCAAGAAAAAGCTGAAAACAAATCTTGCTAACATAACTTTATCTTTTCAAGTCTTCCCACAATTAATTGCCCTAGCACAAACCACTTTATCTTGCCACATTTCTACAATTTTATGATAATTTAGCTTGAATGTAGAAATGCTTTCAAGCCTAACTGCCTTTTTGTGCCTTTGTCTTGTGAAGGCTCTCATATAGATGTAGAAATCACAAAATAAAATTAAAGACCCTAAGCAGAAAGAAGAAAAATGAAACCTTCTCTAGAGTGGCTTCCTTGTTCTCTTAGAGGAGCTCCTTACATTTGTATTTATCTCCTATGAAGTAAAAAGCATGTCCTTATTTATTTATTTTTGTGCCAGAACAGAAGCTTGAACTAAGGGCTTTAGATTGTCACTCAGCATTTCCACTCAAAGCTAGCCCTCTACTACCACTTGAATCACAGCTCCAGTCTGGCTTTTTGGTGTTTAGTTGGAGATAAGTGTCTCCGTGGATCTGAATGGATTTGAATAAGATCTTCAGATCTAGCTTCCTGAGTAACTAGGATTACAGATGTGAGCCACCACCTGCAAATGCCTCTATTTTATACATAAAACTAAACAGATCATATAACTTGGTGCAAAGTTACTGGGAAGTTAATTTTTACTTCAAGGCCTCTGTATTCACTGTGTATAACTCTGATTCTCACATTTTCCAAAGACTAACAAATTTTTCCATTTTCTTGTTTTCTTGGAGAAATTTCCCATAATTGACCCATACAAATGTTCGCAATCACTGTAGCATAATTTGCTGAAATGGATTTTAATGTGATCTGGGCCATGCTGGATACCTGCCAACAGGATTTGCTGATTTTGGTTGAAAATCCAGAGGAAAGCAACTACAAGCAAAACTCCTGTGTACACCCAGAGGGACATCAGCCTGCCAGACAGAGGTTCCTGTGGCAAATTAAGGAGAGACAAGATGGGCTCCTATTAGCTGTATGGGCTATGAATGAGCTTTCCTGAGAAGCTTGAACAGAACACAAAGATTGAGAAGAAAATGTTTAGTCTATGACTTGCCATTTGAGTTATGCCCTAGGACTACATTTAGATATATGAAAGTAATACATTTAAACATTTCTAAGTATGTCTGCTGATGAAATGCTTAGGTAGACCTCAAATTTGATAATAATATTGCAACCTTTCCGTGTGTGTGTGTGTGTGTGTGTGTGTGTGTGTGTGTGTGTGTGTGTGTGTGTGTGTGTGTGCGTGCTGGTTCTGGGGCTTGAACTAAAGGCCATTTGCTCTTGCTTGGCTTTTTTGATCAAGGCTGACATACTACCACTTGAGCAACAGCACCACTTTTGCTTTTTTACTGGTGAATTTGAGATTGAATTTTTCTTCATGGGTTGGCTTTGAAATACAATCCTCAGAGTTATGCCTCCTGAGCAACTAGGCTTAAAGGTTCCCTCAATATTGCAACATTTGTGAGAACCAATGATTCATGGTTTCTTCCATTGATGAGAATCACTGAACTGTGTGGAATGAGGACAAAAGAACAAAGAATGAAAAAGGAAACAGAATAATAGAAACAAAAAAGCAAGTGAAAAGCAAACCTTGTGCCTAAGTGGTTGATTCAAAGCATCACTAATTAATTACACTGGAGACTCTGTCTCAGAAATGGCATCTATCTTATCATGAAATTCCCAATTCTGAAAATATAGGACATTTTTTTCAGGATATTAGTACTCATGATATTTGCATCGTATTATCCTTTCAGGAAAAAGATTGCCATATAATAAATAGTAAATGATAGTTGTGACTCCATTTATAGTTAGAGAAATTATTGTGCAAAATTCTGAAATGACTTTTTACTTGATCATTTTCTATTTCTACAAGCCCTAATTTGTGAATTTGACTTACTTGCTTCTCTATCCCAAGACAGAATACTGAAGGAAAATAATAAACTATTTGAGGAAAACTTAGAGTTTCCTAGATGGTTTATAAAGAGTTTGTTTACTTAATAGATAATTAGTCATCATGATTTGGGGATAATAGGGGAAAAACCTTAAAATTTACCCAGATTATAAGAATATTCCTAAATGTTTTTTGAAACAGGGTCTTACTATACTTGAGTGTAAGGTCTTCCTCCTTCAGCCTCTCAAATGCTGATATTACATTATAATCACTTGCCACCATGCCTACTGTTCCATTCTTTTTGTTCTTCTCTTCAAAAACTCGCATATTAGACTTGTGATTTTCTAAGTAGTCTTTAAAAATTTGGTCATGTGTTTCTGTTAATTTGTATATATATATATATATATATATATATATATATATATATATATATATATATATGGATTGGATATGGGGATAGGTAATTCTTTTCTGTAGGGTTCCAGTTGCCCAGAAAATGAGAGTAAGAGTTTACAAATCATGCAGTATCAAGTTTAAAACTTGCTTTCCATCAAAAGAAACTACTACTAGAAGAAGCAACCCATCAAGTGGGAAAAAAATCATTACAAGTTGCTGTCCAATAGATAAAGCACTAGGAGTCAAAATACGCGATGAGCTCCAAAATATTAAACAGCAGAGAAAGAATAATCCAGCCAATAAACTGAGCAAATGAACTTAGTAGCAGCTCTCCAAAGAAACAATTCAAATGGCAAAAAAAAAAAAAAAAGAGAGAAATCTTCAAGATCTTCAGCCATAAAAGAAACACAACTTGGGGCTGGGAAGGTGGCTCAGTGGTAGAGCGCTTGCCTTAAATGCATGAGGCCCTGGGTTCGATTCCTCAGCACCATAAGCAAAAAGAAAAAAGCCAGAAGTGGCGCTGTGGCTCAAGTGGTAGAGCGCTAGCCTTGAGCTGAAGAGCTAAGGGACAGCACCCAGGCCCAGAGTTCAGGCCCCACGACTGGACCCCCCTCCCCCCGCCAAAAAAAGAAAAATCTAAGAAATCCTAAGGCTTATCTTCTGTGAATGGAAGGAAAGAGGTAGCAGTTTGGATAGTTTGTCTACATTGGAGTAGAGAGCTTTCCTTAAAATTCTAATGAAGCCCGGTGCTGGTGGCTCACACCTTTAATCCTAGCTACTCAGGAGGCTGAGATCTGAGGATTACAGTTCAAAGCCAGCCAGGGCAGGGAAGTCCATGAGATTCTTAGCTCCAATTAACTACCTTTCTGGAAGTGGCGCTGTGGCTCAAGTGGTAGAGCACCTGCCTTGAGTTGAATAGCTGAGGGACAGCGCCCAGGCCCAGAGTCCAAGCCCTATGACAGATAAAATAAAATAAAATAATTAAAATACCAATGAAGTAAGAATGTCTTCTAATCAAAATGAACTCCAAGAAATGGAAACAAGAGGTTTTTTATTGTACTATTTTCAGTTATTTCTTTTGTATTTTTATTTTTTGTTTTATTCCCTGTTGTCACTGCTTTTTATTTTTGTATCCTTTGTCTTGTATATAAGTTTATCTGATTTAGGGAAAGGTAGAGGAATCACAGAAACTGTGGAACTAAGGGTGAGCCAATTCAACAGTGATAAGCACCAGACACTATGTTGGAAATGAACCTTACAACTTGGGGGTCGAGTGGGAGAAAAAAAAAAGTGGGAGAAAATGAGGGAGGGGATGACACTGTTCTAAAAGACATGTACTCATTACCTAACTTATGTAACTATAGCTCCTCTGTATATCACCTTTACAATAAAATTTAAATTATAAACAGAATGCCAGGCACCAGTGGCTCATGCTTGTAATTCTAGCTACTCAGGAAGTTGAGCTCTGAGAACTGTGGTTGGAAGCCAGCCTGGGCAGAAAAGATCATGAGATGCCTATTGCAAGTTAAAAAACAAAACAAACCAAAACAAAAGCAGACAGTAGAGCTGTGGTTCAGGTGGTAGAGTGTTGTCCTAGAGTACAAAAGCTCAGGGATAGCCCCCAAGCCATGAGCTCAAGCCCAGTTCTGCAGGAGGAGGGGGAGGAGGAGGGGGAGGAGGAGGAGGGGGAGGGGGAGGAGGGGGAGGAGGGGGAGGGGGAGGGGGAAGGGGAGGGGGAGGAGGAGGCGGCTTTCAAATTCTGTTATGCAAACTAGAAACCTTGCTTTTCTTCACTTGTCCCCATCTGTTTTGCTAAATAAATTCAGTTGTGTTTCTTCAGAAGTTTTGTGATCCTCTGTTGGTTGTTCCAGATCTGTCTGTCCTGGAGCCCTCAGCCTTTGCTGCCTTCATTGCCTTTCAACATTTTCTTTCAACAATCTTAATTTGAAGCCACTTTCCGTGGTGCTAACAGAATAATCCTTCTGAAACAATAAAGGTCTACACTTTCCGTTTTAATAGCTTTAAAATATTATAAAGATTGTCATTATGGTCTAAATGTGTGGCATTTATTGGCTCAATCAAAGGAACAACCTTACTTTCTGGTTACATTTTTCACTGGGTTGGCTGAAATCAGTGACAAATAGATGTTCTCTTGTTCTGTGAAGTCATGAATCTCAAGAAATATACAGACATGTCCCCCATTAGCTGAGAATGAAGTCAAGAGAAAATAAATAGACTAAGACACTGTCTGATAAGGGAGAGAGAGAACTGAATGCTGGCAGGCTTATTTGAGACTTGGTGCAGGCATGTATATAACAGTTTTCTTCTAGAAATAGCTATCTAGACCTTAATATAAATTTACTTTTCACAATCAATTCCTTCTTTTTTGCATAAATTATTTCAAGTTTAGTTTCTAGGGTTTATAAATAAAGGATTTCTGGTCAGTTCCATAAACTTGATAAAAACAGAGTTCTGGTGCTGTTTATTATTATTAAATCAGTCCCTGTAGCTGGTTTCTAGTTAAGACAAACATTCCTCAGAGCAGGATGTGGATAGAAGGAAATAGAGACCAGAAAACAGGACTCATTTCCATGAAGATTGTTTTGTTTTCTGGTGGACACACATTTCTTTTCCTTCTTTCTTCCTCTCTTCCTTTCCTTTCTTTATTTCCTTTCTTCCTTTCCCTCCTTCCTTCCTTCCTTCCTACATTCTTCCTTCCTTCCTACCTTCCTTCCTTCCTTCCTCCATCCTCCCTCTCTCCCTCCCTCTCTCCCCCTCTTTCTCCCCCTCTTTCTTTCTTTCTTTTTTTCTTTCTTTCTTTCTTTCTTTCTTTCTTTCTTTCTTTCTTTCTTTCTTCCTTCCTTCTTTCTTTCTTTCTTTCTTTCTTTCTTTCTTTCTTTCTTTCTTTCTTTCTTTCTTTCTTTCTTTCTTTCTTTCTTTCTTTCTTTCTTTCTTTCTTTCTTTCTTTCTTTCTTTCTTTCTTTCTTTTTCTTTCTTCCTGTTTGCCTGACTGCCTACCAGCTTGCTTTCTCTTTCTCCCTCCCTCCCTCTCTCCCTGTTTCTTTTCTTTTCTTTCTTCCTTTCTTTCTTCCTTCCTTTCTTTCTTTCTTTCTTTCTTTCTTTTCTTTCTTTCTTTCTTTCTTTCTTTCTTCCTGTTTGTCTGCCTGCCTACCAGCTTGCTTTCTCTTTCTCCCTCCTTCCCTCTCTCCCTGTTTTCTTTTCTTTTCTTTCTTTCTTTCTTTCTTTCTTTCTTTCTTTCTTTCTTTCTTTCTTTCTTTCTTTCTTTCTTTCTTTCTTTCTTTCTTTCTCTTTCTTTCTTTCTTCCTTCCTTCCTTCCTTCCTTCCTTCCTTCCTTCCTTCCTTCCTTCCTTCATTTCTCTTTCTTTCTTTCTTTCTTTCTTTCTTTCTTTCTCTCTCTTTTTTTCTCTTTCTTTTCTTTCTTTCTTCTTTGTTGTGCTTGGACTGAGGTTTAATCTCAAGGCCTGGACAAGGCCCCTTGGCTGTTGTGTTCAAGATTAGAACTCTACCACTTGAGCCACAGCTCCACTTCCACCTTTTTGGTGGTTAAGTAGAGATAGGACACTCATGGACTTACCTCATGGGCTGGCTTTGAATTGCAATCCTCAGACCTCAACCTCCTAATAGCTAGGATTGCAAGCATGTACCACTGTTGCACAGCTTTACCCCCATTTTCAAATCGTTTACAACTATGCCCCTACATTTGTAAACAAATAGAGTTCAACATACAGACATTATATGTACTCATTTCAATGAAGGCTAAAAAACATGCATTTTGGAAAGCTGATAACTTGCTTATTAGATCTATTAGTCAAAGGGAAGGGAAGGACAGGAAGGAATTCAGCCTTATTATTGTTTCTGTATTTGCATCCTTGTGATTGCACAGTGACTTTTCCCTACAGATATGCAGGAGCCTCAGCTCCTTAAAATCTATTACTATATCTCCTTTGACACTCAGAGACTCAACCTACAGCTGGACTTTGCATTCATCTGAGTCACAATGAAATCACCAGAGTCAGTAGGGCTGATTATCTCAAATAATTCAGCATGTTTATGTGCCCTTTGGCCATTTAGTTCAACCTAAGCTGTTATGAAGTCTGAGATGGCATTTAATCCTGGTCCAACTATCTGGTCACAGCAAAAACACTCCTGGCAATCAGCAGGAACTATTTAAATAATGCATTTATCTTCATTTAATGACTTGACTCCTATATATTGTAACTGTTTAAAAGCATATCTTATTGACTGAAAAGGGTGAATTTCTCTCAAAAATGCACTGAAAATTGAATACAGTTCACTTTTACTATAGTAAAATCTGTGCCACATTCTTTAACTCTTCAAAAATAAGGCTAGAAGCAGGATAGCTCACACCTATAACCCTAGCTACCCAGAAGCTAGCTACTTGAAATCTGAGGACTGATATCCAAAGCCAGCCTGAAAATGAAAGTTTGTGAAACTCCTATCTCCAATTAACTGCCACAGGAAGGTGAAAGTGGAGGCATGGCTCAAGTAGGTAAAGTAGCAGCCTAGAACAAAATAAGAGATAAGTGACAGAGCCCTGGCTCCAAATTCAAGCGCTAGCACTGGCAATAGATAGATAGATAGATAGATAGATAGATAGATAGATAGATAGATAGATAGATAGATAGATAGAATCTACAGAGGATATTTGGCCAAGAACTCTTCCCTTGTCCTCATAGATTCTCCCAAAGTGATAAAATGTCATCAGGAAAGGAAAACATTACTTTCATTTTGCATGTCTATAATTCAAACCAGAAACCTTAAAAAGCAAGAGAGGGCTCCATACTTGAGCATAACATTTTTCCATCAGATTGATAACATGGGTAGTATATGGGCTGTCTGGACTCTGCTGGGCATGGACTTGGATGGTAGCTATGTGAAGTGAGTCTGGGACACTAGCCAGGCCAGCCTCTGAACCTCTTCTTTCTTTTCCTTCCTTCCTTCTTTCCTTCCTTCTTTCCTTCCTTCCTTCCTTCTTTCCTTCCTTCCTTCCTTCCTTCCTTCCTTCCTTTTTTATCCTTCCTTCCTTCCTTCCTTCCTTCCTTCCTTCCTTCCTTCCTTCCTTCCTTCCTTCCTTCCTTCCTTCCTTCCTTCCTTCCTTCCTCAGATCTCAGCCTCCTGAGTAGCTAGGATTATAGGCATGAGCCACTGGGGCCCCATATCTTCTCTTCATGTACTTCCATGTCTCTCATTAAGATGAGAACTCATACTTCCTCTACATGTGGTTCACTCAGCAGCTTGCTGGCCTGATTGTTAGTTGGGCTGATTTATGATTTAATTTTATGGATGATATCACACAATTATCTCCAGATGGAATAATCAGGATGAATGCTGCCAACCACCATTAGAAATGAAGCAAGTTCATCCAGCACCAGCCAGTTCTGCACTGTAATTATTTTTTGTTTTGACTTCATAAATTTGCCCAGAGACACTGGGTGTTCCTTTGCAGCAGGGCCTCATTTGTCTAATTCAAGTGAGATTATCTCACCCTGGTCCTCATCTTTCCTTATATTTCTTTTATCACCCTGCATCCAACAGGGAAATTGATAAACTATGCCAGAAGAGCTAAAAATATGCAAAGTCTAATCTGCCCAATTTGTGATGCATTTGTGAAGTTATCTTGATGAATTGGGACTCTTAAGGTTTTGGTTTAAGCCAGAACTTTGATGAAGAGAAGCTACAGGATTACAGAGGGTTCTCCCGAGTCACCAGAATCACGGAAGTAAACCTGTCAAGCCAAGTCCAGAGCTCCACACTGAAACTTCTCCCACGATGTTGCTGCATTCACTGAACCTACTTTTGGTACTTGTCCTATCATCTCAAAGGACATTAGCTCTTTTGTTTTCTAAATTCTATGTTCTACAATTCTGAAGCATCAGTCTCTCCAGGGGCTCTCCATCTTCTTTTATAACAATCCTAAATAACAATAAATAATGCAACATACCCTCTTTCCACAGGTGCCTAAATACTACGTTACTCACAGTAATCATTAAGGCTGTCTAGACTGAGGGAGATGCAAGACAGAGTACAGTGTGAAAGATATTGACAGGTGACCAATACCTATGACAGAAAGCAGATGGGAGCAGAATTGAGCAGAGGGCCATGTTACCTATAATGAAAGTTTAAAGAAGTCTTAGTGAATTAAACAAGGTGCTCAGAAATAAATGTAACTCACCAAAGTTATTCCACAGGTTAAAATGACTACATTTTTCATCCCTGTCTCAGGTATTCAATTTGGAATGGTGTGAGATTTCTGTGACCTTGAGCAAGACAGCTCTCTTTGTGGAAGGCTGACTCTGAAGTTGATGTGAGCCAAAGACTTCTGCTTAGGCTATTTCTCCCTGCTTAGGACAATTCTCCCTGGAAGAGCTTTTCTGGACCCAAGATAGTCTATATAGGATAGTGATTTTACTAGTTGCTAGTAATACACATTACAACAACCACTTCTTCTCAAAACCTACTGTGTCTGGGCAGCATTTCTAGTATTGTATAGCACTTGCACTTACCAACCCCATAAGCTAGCCTTTACCAGAATCTCCATTTTATAAAAGAGAAAACAGAGCATAGAGAAAACATTATCAGGTGCTGTATCATCATACCGATGGCAATTGGTATAGAGATTGAAATCTTTAAACTGGCTTTAGAGATTGCAATCTATTGTAAGTCTTTAAATCTTGCTGTCTCATCACTAAAATAGAATGGACTTTGTGGGTTCAGTTAGATACTCCACTGTTATGGTGTGAATGTTGTAGCTTTCCCAAACTCATATTGGAATTTAATCTCCACTACAATAGTTGTAAGAGGTAAGTGGGAAGTGATTAGTTCACAACTGTTTTGTTTCTGGTTTATGAATAGGATTGAGGCCTTTTTATGCGAGGCTTCATTCAATACTCAGACTGCTTTGTCTTTCTTCCTCCTGCCATGTAAAAATGTCAAAGTCAAGATACCTTCTTAGAAAAAGAGACTGAGTCTTCACTAGTCACCCAAATGTCCTGAGTATTGATTGGATTTTGAACATTTTTGCTTCCTCCTTACCTGTTAGAAGTAAATTACTGGGGTTCATAAATTATCTAGACTACAGTTCTGTTACCAGAGTGTAAAGTGACAAAGACAACTATTCAAAATATTGAGAATAATTTCTCATTTAGATCTGACTTATTAAAAAGAAGGTAGTGAATAGCAATTTTTAAGTAATGCACTGTTTTATTTATTTCTTTTATTGTTATTATAAACGTGATTCACAGAGGGGTTACTGTTACATAAATCAGGTGAAATTATGTTTCTTTTCGAACAGTGCCACCAATTTTTCCCTCCAATCCCCACCCACAAGTTGTACAGATCATACACAACATAGTGTCTAGTGAGTGCCATCGCTGCATTTGTTCATCCTTTGTCCTTCCATTTCTATGCTTTCCCTTAACATTCCCAAAGACATGCAAATGAACAAACAGAACAAAAAAAACATTGTTTTCATTTCCTGGGGTTCCTTGATAAATACTACTTTGTATAAGCAGATGCACATAGGTATTGTGCTTTGCTCTTCCTTTGCTAAAAGTATTCTTTGGTCTCATAGTGTGTGAATACCTAGAGATCTTTATAATTTATCATGTCCTGGTGTATTTTAGATCTAGCTTCTGCATATGAGAGAAAACATATGTCACTTGTCTCTCTGAGCTTGGCTTACTCACTTAGCATGATTTATTCTAGGTCCATCCATTTCCCTGAAAATGACAATATTATTCCTTCCATTGGCTGTGTAAAATTCCATTGTGTATACATACCACATTGCTTTTTGATCCATTCATCTATTGTAGGGCATCTGGGCTGTTTCCACAAGTTGGCTATTGTGAATAGTGTAGCAAGGCACATAGATGTGCAAGTAAGTAACACACTCTTAAGGAATGTCCTTGTTTTCTAGTATGGAGGTGCTTAGAGGTGGAATCTTTGGGGGGTGATTAGGTTATAAATCTCTGTCCTTGTGAACAGACCAATGCCATCATCCTGAGATGTGTTTGTTACCACAGAACTGGAATCCTCATTAAAATGACCCATTGGCTCTTATCCTTTCTCTCTTTTCTTTCCTTCCTTTTTCTTTCTTTTCTTCCTCCTCTCCTCTCTCTTTCCTTTTCTCTGTATTACTTTTCTCCATCCCCCTGTCTTATTCATCTCCTCCTCTCTCTGTATCTATCTCTCTGTACCCTTTTTATGCCTCTTCTCTCCTCTCTCCTCTTCTTCTCTCTTTACCTCTATCTCTCTTCTTCTCTCCTTGTCTCTTCTCATCTATTATCTCCCTCTTTTTAATTCCATCCCTCCTGTCTCTCTACCTCTCCCCTTCCCTCTCTTTCCTTTCCTCGCATTTCCGCTGTCTTTCATGCAGCTCCTCTGTTGTGGACTTTCAGCTTCCAGTATTGTCAATGCACTCATATTCATCATAAATTATCCATCCAAGTACTGTTACAATAATATAAAATAGATTGGTAAAGTGGTGATGTTTATTATTTTATCCTTAAATTTCAGTAATCTGATTTTTTTAACCAGTATGGCTGCATGTTTGTCATTTTTTTATCTTTTCAAGGACAATTTTTGTATCCTTGAATTTCATACTGATTTATATTTTGTCATTAATTTCCATTCTTCATTGCTATGTCCTCTCTGTTGCTTGATTGGGTTTTGTTTCCTGTTTTAATAATTTCTTATGGAAAAATTTAAGTTACTATTTTAAGGTCTTTCTTCTTTTGTAAATACAGATAGTTAAACCTAAAATTTCCCTTGTAAGCACTCTTTTAATGTTTTGAATATTACTAGTCTCAATGTTTTTTCCCCATATTCCATGTAACTTTTTTCTCTGAAATATTATTTAGGAGTATTGTATAATATTCTTGAATTTGATATTTTGATTGCATTCTGTAGTTGGTTTCTAATTTTAGTCTATCAATTTGTATGATTTCAAACCTTTAAAATTGTTGAGGCTTTCTTTATGGCTTGACATATGGTTTAACATTTGGTTTATAGAGACAAATGTTTCATTTTACTTATAACTTACTTGTGTCTTTGAATTTAAAATGTATCATTTGCACACAACATACAGTTGGGTCATATTTTGTTTTGTATTTGTTTTGCCAATATGTACTTTTGGATTGGAGTTTGGAATATGGTTATATTAATGTTTTGATTGCTCATATACTACTAACATCTGCCGTTTTTATATTTATTTTTCATCTTTTGTCTGTTTCTATTCTTTTAGTTCTTCATTTCTGCTCTGTTTTGCTAAACAGCTATTTCCATTTTAATTCTCTTTTGTCATTTAGAAATATCTTTTCCCTATTTGGAATTTTTCTTTTACCCTATGCTTCGGTTATTTTCTTTATACTTGATCGAGGACTATGATCACCATAACAATCAGGTTTGAAATACTGCTAGTTTAAACTACAAGAATATCAAAAGTTTTGCAAATATATATTTACTTCACTTTCCTTTTAAAAGTGTATTAGTAACTCTTTAAAACATATATTTTTATTATTATTATACTTTATTTTGTTGTAAAGGTGCTGTATAGAGATCTTACAGTTACATAAGTAAGGTAATGACTACATTTCTTGTCGAACATTGCTACCTACAGCTTCGTTTTTCTCCACTATCCCTTCCGTCCCCTATTCTTCCCTCTCCCCTCAAAGTTGCAAAGTTCATTTCCAAAACAGTATCTTGTGAGTATCATGGTTGTGTTGGGTCACCCTTGTTTCACCATTTTGTTTTTCTCCTTTCCTTCCCCAAATCAGATGAATATATACACAAGATACAGGGTACCAGAATCAAAACAGTGATTACCAGGGATAAACCAAAGGGAAAAAGAAAAAAGAAATAAAATAAAAAGAAAGAACTTGATACTGCTCATTGTAAACAATAAGGTCAACAACAACAAAAAAAGACCTGTTGTTTCCATGTCTCGGAGTTCATTTCAATTAGCATTATTTTATATGGTCATAGGTACATAGCTATTGAGCTGTTGTGATCCTCTGCTGGGACTATCCTAGACATATACTAATGATTGCAAATGAGGGTAACCATGGAGTCTTTGTTTCTTTGGTTCTGGCTTACTTCAATTAATATGATTTTTTTCCAAGTCCTTCCATTTCCTTATGCCTGGGGTATTTTCTTTCCTTTTGATGGAAACATAGAATTCCATTGTGTGTATATACCACATTTTCTTGGTTCATTCATCTATTGAGGGGCATCTGGGTGGGTTCCATACCTTAGCTATGGTAAATAATGCTGCAATGAACATAGTTGTGCTGGTAGCTTTAGTATAGCCTTGGTTGTGATCATTTGGATAAATACCTGGTAGTAGGATTGCGGAATCGTAGAGTGGTTCTATGTGGTCTTTTGAGGAACCTCTATACTACTTTCCAGAGTGGTTGAACCAGCTTACATTCCCACTAACAGTGTAGTAGGATTCCCTTTTGGTCACATCCCTGCCAGCATATGTTATTATTTGTTTTCTTTTTTTTTTCATGGGTAGGACTTGAATCCTGGGCCTAGGCACTGTCCCTCAGCTCTTTAGCTCAAGGTGAGTACTCTACCACTTGAGCCACAGTACCACTTCCAGTTTTCTGGTGGTTTGTTGGAGATAAGTCTCATGGACTTTCTTGCCTGGGCTGGCTTTGAACCACAATCCTCAAATCTCAGTCCCCTACATAGCTAGGATTGCAGTCATGAGTCACCAGCTCCTGACATTGTTTTCCTAATAATGGGCATTCTAACTGGGGTGAGGTAGAATCTCAGTGTGGTTCTGATTTGCATTTATTTTATGGCCATCAATGTTATTGGCCCTTCTTCTTTTCTCTTCTTTCTTTCTTTCCTCCTCCTCCTCCTCCTCCTCCTCCTCCTCCTCCTCCTCCTCCTCCTCCTCCTCCTCCTCCTCCTCCTCCTCCTCCTCCTCCTCCTCCTCCTTCTTTTTCTTCTTCTCCTTCTCCTTCTCCTTCTCCTTCTCCTTCTCCTTCTCCTTCTCCTTCTCCTTCTCCTTCTTCTTCTCCCTCCTCCTTCTCCTTCTCCTTCTCTTCTTTCTTTTTGTCTGTCATGGAGCTTAAACTCTGGGCCTGAACACTGTCCCTCAGCTCTTCAGTACAAGGCTAGTGCTCTACCACTTGAGCCACTGTGACACTTTTGGTTTCAGAATGGTTTATTGGAGGTAAGATTCTCATGGATTTTCCTGCCCATGATGGCTTTGAACTGCAATCCTCAGATCTCAACCTCCTGAGTAGCTAGGATTACAGGCATGAGTCACTGGCGCCTGGACATGGCCATTCTTATTTATCCTCCAGAGAAGTCTCTTAAATTCTTTATCCAAAGTAATAATATAGTGGTTATTTCTTTGAAGATTTATTTTTGGGGAGTTTAATTTTTTGAGCTTTAGGTATATTTTTGTTATGGAGTCTTTTCCCAATCTATGGGCTTTCTATTTACCTTGCTAGCTATGAATAAGCTCTGCAGATTAATGTGATCCCATTTATCAAGGCTTTCTTTGATTTGTTGGATCTTTATTTAGGAAGTTGTGACCTATGCCACAGAACCCCTGTGTATCTCTATCCCTTCCTGTAATATTTTCAGGGTCTCTGCTCTTACCTAGAGGTCTTTGATTCATTTGGAGTTGATTCTGTTTCAGGGTGATATATAAGGATCAAACTTCAGATTTTTACATGTGTGTATAGCCAATTCTGCAAGCACCATTTGTTGAATAGGGTTTCTTCCATCTGATAATTTTGGTTCCCTTATGAAAGATGAGGTGATCATATGTCTGTGGGATCATGTCTGGGTCTTCAATTCTATTTCATTGGTCTTCAGGCCTGTTCCTATCCCAATATAAAGCTGTTTTTATTACTTCAGCTTTATAATAGAATTTGAAGTTTGGTATTGATATTCCTCCAGCACTGTTCTTCCTGCTAAGGATTGTTTCTGCTATTTGGGATCTTCAGTTATCCCATATGAATTTTTGGATTGCTTCTTCCATTTCATTAACAAATGTTGCTGGGATATTAATGGGTATTGAACTGAATTTGTACACACCTTTGGGCACTATTGCTATTTTCACAATGTTAATTCCATCAATCCTGGAACATGGGAGGTTTTTTGACTTCCTTAAATCTGCTTTAATTTCCTTTTTAAAATTTTTAAAGTTTTCATCATAGAGGTCCTTCACCTCTTTAGTTAAGTATAGTCTGAGGTATTTTATTTTTTTAGAGTATATTGCAAAAGGAGTTTATTTTTATTTCTCCCTAGCTCATCTTATTGTTGGCATACAGAAAAACTACAGATTTTATACCCTGTTATTTTTGCTAAAGTTTCCAAACAGCTCAAGTAACTTGGGTGAGGAGTCTATGAGATTCTTTAAATACAGGATCATGTCACTGAAAAGACAGTGAGTTTTACTTCTTTATTCCCTATTTGGATCCCTTTTATGTTTGTCTCTTGCTTTAGCTAGGAATTCCAATACAATATTGAAGAAGAGTGGAGAGAACAGACATCCTTGTCTCATTCCTCATTTTAGAAGAAATAGTTTTAACTTTTTACCATAAAGTATAATCCTTGCTGTAGGTTTGTCATATACAGCCTTTATTATATTGAGGTATGTTGTATAGATTGCTACTTTCTTCAAAGCTTTCACATAAAAAGGTGTTGAATCTTGTCAAATGCTTTTTCTTCATCTACTGAGATGCTCATGTTGCTCTTGCCTTTGTTCCTATTGATGTGTTGAATTACATTAAATGACCCGTCTCTACTAAGCCAGCTTTGCATCACTGGAATGAATCCTGTTTGGTCATAGTATATGAATTTTTTGATTAGATGTTGAAGTCGCTTAGCCAGAATTTTATTGAGAAGTTTTGCATTGGTGTTCATAAAGAAATGGGTCTATAGTTGTCTTTCTTCCATGAATCCCTATTTGGATGAGGTTTATGCTGGCCTCATAAAATGGGTTTGGTAGGGATATTTTATTTTCAATTTCATCAAACAGTTTGAGGAGTAATGAAGTGAATTCTCCTTTGAAAGCTTTATAGAATTCAGCTGTGAATCCATCTGGAACTGGGCTGTTCTTGGGTGGGAGGTCTTTTATTGCCACTTCTATTTCAATACTTGATATGGGTCAATTTAGTTGGTTTAGATCTTCTTGATTCAGTTTGGGTATATCAATATATGCCAGAAATGCTTCCATTTCTTCTGTATTCTCAAATCTTGCTTGTTTCTGTCACGATGGTCCCATTCTCATCTCTGATTTTATTTATTTGGTTGTGTTCTCTCCCTCTCTCACTTATTTTTTTGTGTAGGGGGCGTCAGATTTGCTAGGAGCATGTCAATTTTGTTAAAATTTTTCAAAGAACCAACTCTTGGTTTTATTGATCCTTGCTATGTTTTTTTTTATTTTTTGTACTCTAATTCATTTAATTCTGATTTAATTTTGATTATTTGTTTCCATTTACTGGATTAGGGTTTGGCTTGTTGCTCATTTTAAAAGAGCTTGTCATGCATCATTAAATTGTTGGTTTGAGATTTCTCCAATTTTTTGCTATAGGAACTCAGAGCGACAAATTTTCCTCCAAGTACTGACTTTGCTGTGTCCCAGAGGAGCTGGTAATTTGTGTGTTCATTTTTGCTGGATATCCTGAATATTTGTACTTCTTTTGTAATCTCTTCCATGACCCACTGGTGATTCAACAATGTGTTGCTCAGTCTCCATGTGTTACAGAATTTTCTTTAGTGACTTTTGGTGTCTAGCTCTAATATTATTCCATTGTGGTCTGAGGGAATGCAGGGAATAATTTCAGTATTTTTGAATTTGTAGAGATTTGCTTTGTGACCTAAAATGCAGTCTATTTTGGAGAATGTTCCATGTGCTGCTTAAAAGAAAGTGTATTCTGATGATGCTGAGTAAAATATTCTGTAGATATCTGTTAAGTATAGTTGGTCTATGAAATTGTTTAAATCTGAGGGTTCTCCATTGAATTTTTGCCAGATTGATCTATCCAGCAGGTAAAGTGGTTTCATAAAGTCACCAACAATCAATGTCTTTGGATCTATGTGTGATTTTAGGGAAAGTAGTGTTTGTTGGATAAATTTGGGTTCTCTGGTATTTGGTGTAAAGATATTTAGAATTGTTATGTCCTCCTGACAGTGAGATCCCATTATTATTATGTAATGTCCTTCTTTATCTCTTCTCACTAATTTTGACTTGAAGTCTATTTTATCTGATATTAGGATTCCAACTCCTACCTGTTTATGGGAGCTGTTTACTTGGTAGATTTAATGCCAGCCCTTCACCTTCAGAATATGTTTTTTTTTTTTTTTGAGGGCAAGGTGTATCTTTTGAAGACAGCAGATAGATGGATCTTGCTTTTTGACCCAACTAGACAATGTATGTCATTTAATTGGTGAATTAAATCCATATTGAGAGTTAGGATTGAGAGGTGTTTGGTAGTTCCTGCCGGTGCCCCCTGGCTGTGCCCCTGGGTTCTTAATATGATTATCTGATTCGATGTTTAGGAGCTGTTTCTTGTTATTTTTTCTATGTATAGAAATGTCCTATGCATAGGACATTTTTAAATATCTTTTGTAATCTTGGTTTGGTGGAGATATATTATTTCAGTTTTCCTTTGCTATAGAAGGTTTTTATTTGTCCCTTGGTTATGAAGGAGAGTTAAGCTGTGTACACTATTTTTGGTTGAAAGTTGTTTGTTTTTAGGGCATGACATACTACATTCCAGGCTCTTCTTGTATTCACAGTCTCTGTTGAGAAATCTGTAGTTATTCTGATTGCTTTTCCTTTATAGGTGACTGATCTTTTCTCCCTGACAGCTTTAAGAGTCCTTTCCTTGGTCTCCATTGATCCTGTGTGGATTACAATATGACATTGGGATATCCTGTTCTGATCTGGTCTATGTGGGGTTCTAAAGGCTTCTTATATCTGACTAGGCCTATTCTCTTGAATGTTTGGGAAGTTCTCTGCTAGGAATCTGTTAAATGAATTTCCTGATACTTTAGCGTCCATCTCTACACCTTCCTCTACCCATTAGCCTTAAATTAGGCCTTTTGATAGTGCCTTCTATCTGTTGAATGGATCTATCATATTTCTTGTCTTTGTTTTGAATAATTGTCTGTTCTTTATCTATAAAATCCAGCTACCTTACAGAGATTTGATCTTCTGCATCACTTAGCCTACAGTCAAGAAGTTCTACATTATATTTTGTTTCTCTTCTTTGTAATTGGTCAGTTTTGATGGCTTCAGTTTCTTCATAGAAGCTTTGTTTTAGCTCTTGTATGGACTTCTTTACCTCCTTGGTTTGGTTTTCAGTGTTCACTCACAAATCCTTTAGTTGAGGGGCCTCCCTTTCACTGGCCTCCCTTTCTTTCTGTTGGAATTAATTCATCTTTCTGTTTATGGATTCCATGAATTCATCTATTAATCTTTGGTTAACCTCATTTTGCTCATTTATAGCTTTATGCAGGCTTTCAATCTTTTCATTCACCATGTTTACAAGTAGTGCTTGTAGAACATTATCCTCTGGATTTTTCACTAACTGCTCTTTGCCTGTTTATCTTGAGCAGGAGTTGAGGTTTCTTGACTTGCCATCTTTCTATAGTTTATTCTGTCCATTTGGGAATGAAAGCAAATCCAGTTCCACACTGCAACACAACTTTAAGACAAGTACCAACCAAAGCCCTGTAGTTGCACAGACTTTGTAGGTTTACAATCAATGATGAGTATTTTTACTCTATCTCACCTTTTTTGGAAATGAAAGTATATCTGCTTCCATACCAGAACACAATTTTAAGCAAGTACCAACTCAGTGCCCTGCAGTTGCACAGTTTTTGGAAGTTAACAATCAAAGATAGGTGTTCTCAGCTTATTTTTCCTTTTCAAATATACAAATAGGTCCAATACATGACAGAGCAGTTTTAAGACAAAATCCAACCCCGTGTCATGTATTCACCCCAATTGTAAAGGCTCAAAATCATAGATAGATATTCCCCTATCTATCTCTGCTCTTCTTTGTCAAGGGAAGGGTATTATGTTTCA